>NC_134836.1:136757338-136782386 GCF_004210375.1 Tachypleus tridentatus | reverse complement strand
CATAAAGAGAATAACTTTTTATATCCAGATAATAAGTGATAATTCCTAAACCACAAGTTTCAGCTCCAAAAGTACATAGTATAAAAAAGCACAGTTGTTGTTGTTTTTTAGAATTTAATTATATTTAGTTAGGTTAAAGAGTATTTCATAGTTTAACGTGGTATAAAATTATTACAAAAAAAAGTTAAATATGAGCCACAGGTGGAGTGATTGAGTAAATATATAACCAACTGCATCTCGCCTACAACTATCAGATATTTAACTAGCTGAATCTCGCCTACAACTATCAGATATTTAACTAGCTGAATCTCATCTTCAACTATCAGATATTTAACTAGCTGAATCTCACCTTCAACTATCAGATATTTAACTAGGTGCATCTCGCCTACAACTATCAGATATTTAACTAGATGAATCTCACCTACAACTATCAGATATTTAACTAGCTGAATCTCGCCTACAACTATCAGATATTTAACTAGCTGAATCTCGCCTACAACTATCAGATATTTAACTAGCTGAATCTCGACTACAACTATCAGATATTTAACTAGCTGAATCTCGCCTACAACTATCAGATATTTAACTAGCTGAATCTCGCCTACAACTATCAGATATTTAACTAGCTGCATCTCGTGTTCAGCTATCAGATATTTAACCAACTGTATCTAATGTACAACTATAAAATATTTAACTAGCTGTATCTGGTGCACAACTATCAGATATTTAACTAGCTTTATCTCGTGTTCAGCTATCAGATATTTAACCAACTGTACCTAGTGCACAACAATCAGATATTTAATTAACTGTATCTAATTTACAGCTATCAAATATTTAACCAACTGTATCTAGTGTACAACTATCAGATATTTAACTCGCTGTATCCTGTCTACAACTATCAGATATTTAAATAGCTGTATCTAGTGTACAACTATCAGATATTTAACCAACTGTATCTGGTGTGCAACTATCAGATATTTAACTAGCTGTATCTCGTGTGCAACTATTAGATATTTAACTAGTTGAATCTCGTGCTCAGCTATCAGATATTTAACCAACTGTATCTAATGTACAACTATCAAATATTTAACTAGCTGTATCTAGTGTACAACAATCAGATATTTAACCAACTGTATCTAGTGTACAACTATCAAATATTTAACCAACTCTATCTAGTGTTCAGCTATCAGATATTTAATTAGCTGTATCTCGTGTACAACTATCAGATATTTAACCAGCTGTATATGGTGTACAACTATGCGATATTTAACCAATTATATCTGGTGTACAGCTATCAGATATTTAACTCGCTGTATCTCGTCTACAATTATCAGATATTTAACTAGGTCTATCTAGTGTACAGCTATCAGATATTTAACCAGCTGTATATGGTGTACAACTATGCGATATTTAACCAATTATATCTGGTGTACAGCTATCAGATATTTAACTCGCTGTATCTCGTCTACAATTATCAGATATTTAACTAGCTGTATCTAGTGTACAACTATCAGATATTTAACTATCAGATATTCAACTGTATTTTGTCTATACTATATTCTGTATCACCTGATTAATTATATATGGAGGATATAATGTATGCGTTAAATATATCTTTTATCTACCCAACCCTTCTTATATGGGCCATAGATTTATATGACATATTCAACTTTAATAAACAACATTACTTTACTTTCTTTGAACAATAAGACAGATATACCTCAAATCTAAACAGAAACGTCAGAGGTCACAGTATAACAGATGAATGACCTACAAAGATTATGGTCTGTCTGTTTCTTTCTCCCTCTCACTAACCGAAGTCATCAGAATTTCAAAATTACATATTCTGGTCGTCAGATCTGATGGTTATTTCTCCATGTTCTACTTCTGGAATTATTCTTAGACACCTATGAACTACAAGTAGGCTTAGTGTATATCCCATTGTACCCGAGCTCTCATAAACAAGTGAACATAAAGAAACACGTACACCTTACCAAAATCATGAAACATTAATGAATATTTAAAGTGAGGGTACTTGAATCTCTGCATTAAAATGGCATCTCCCCATCTCCAATGGCACAGTGCTAGGTCTAATAAAGCTAACAACCGGGTTTCGGTATCTCTAGTGCGTACATAAGAAATTGCCCGTTGTTAAGTTTTGTGTTTAACTGTAACTTTAGTTTTATGTTGTTAGGGCTACTGAATTCAGTAGGTAGATTGCAGATTAAATGAGTGAAATGATTCTCATGATTGAATATATTATTGAAGAACAGGACTCTCATTCCATTAACGTATGAATGATATAACTCTCTTTGTCACATATTTCCCTTTAGTTATACTTAAAGTTAATAAAATTTGTATTATTTCTACAGGTACAAATGCCTTATTTGGTAAAGTATCCTTCAACCGAGGACAATCAGGGTTTACAAACAACTGTTTTGGGGCTAAAATTCAAAGTGAACAAAGGCACTTTGAAGACGGCGAATGCGCCTGAAGTGCACCGCCATATTCTCTGACACCTCGAACATGACGAGCGTAGAGCGTATCATCGGACGTAATCTCCGAAGTTCTGGATTACAAGCTACGGAAAGTAGAGGTGAAAAAAAGTTGTGTTAATATGAAATGGTGTCAATATTGATACGCATCGTAAGTGCCAGAGTGTAGAAGTGGTGTCAATATTGATACGTCGTAAAATGTTAGTGTGAAGTGGTAAATCAATATTGATACGTCGTAAATATTAGTGTGAAATGGTGTCAATATTGATACGTCGTAAGTAGGTGGTGTGAAGTGGTGTCAATATTGATACGTCGTAAGTGTTAGTATGAAGTGGTGTCAATATTAATACGTCGTAAGTAGTTGAATGTGAAGTGGTTGTCAATATTGATAAGTCGTAAGTGTTAGTATGAAGTGGGTGTCAATAATGATACGTCGTAAGTGTTAGTGTGAAATGGTGTCAATATTGATACGTCGTAAAGTGTTAGTATGAAGTGGTGTCAATATTAATACGTCGTAAGTGTTAAGTGTGAAGTGGGAATCAATATTGATAAGTCGTAAGTGTTAGTATGAAGTGGTTGTCAATATTGATACGTCGTAAGTGTTAGAGTGCTGAAATAAGGTGTCCAATATTGATTACGTCGTAAGTGTTAGTGAAGTGGTGTCAATATTGATTACCGTCGTAAGTGTTAGTGCGAAATGGTGTCAATATTGATACGTCGTAAGTGTTAGTGTGAAGTGGTGAATATTGATGCGTCGTAAGTGTTGAGTGTGAAATGTGTGTGTCAATATTGATACGTCGTAAGTGTTAGTGTGAAGTGAATGTCAATATTGATACGTCGTAAGTGTTAGTGTGAAGTGGTGTCAATATTGATACGTCGTAAGTGTTAGTGTGAAATGGTGTCAATATTGATAAGACGTAAGTGTTAGTGTGAAATGGTGTCAGTATTGATACGTCGTAAGTGTTGTGTGAATGATGCGTGTCGAGTATTAACAAGTCGTGTTAGGTATGAAGTTTGTATGTCAATATTGATAGGTCGTAACGTGCTGAGTGAAGTGGTGTCAATATTGATACGTCGTAAAATGTTAGTGTGAAATGGTGTCAATATTAACAAGTCGTGTTAGTACGAAGGTGTCAATATTGATACGTCGTAAGTGTTAGTGTGAAGTGGTGTCAGTATTAACAAGTCGTGTTAGTATCAAGTGGTGTCAATATTAACAAGTCGTAAGTGTTAGTGTGAAATGGTGTCAATATTAACAAGTCGTAAGTGTTAGTGTGAAATGGTGTCAATATTAATACGTCGTAAGTGTTAGTATGAAGTGGTGTCAATATGATAAGTCGTAGGGATGTTGAGTGTGAAAATGGTGTCGTAGTATTAACAAGTCAGTAAGTGTGTCAATTGTTGGAAGTGAAGTTGTCAGTCAGTATTAACGAGTTGTGTTAGTGTGAAGTGGTGTCAATATTAACGAGTTGTGTTAGTGTGAAGTGGTGTCAATATTAACGAGTAGTGTGAGTGTGAAGTGGTATCAATTTTAACGAGTTGTGTTAGTGTGAAGTGGTGTCAATATTAACGAGTTGTGTGAAGTGGTATCAATTTTAACGAGTTGTGTTAGTGTAAAGTGGTGTCAATATTAACGAGTTGTGTGAGTGTAAAGTGGTGTCAATATTAACGAGTTGTGTTAGTGTGAAGTGTTCTCAATATTAACGAGTTGTGTTAGTGTTAAGTGTTGTCAATATTAACGAGTTGTGTGAGTGTGAAGTGGTGTCAATATTAACAAGTTGTGTTAGTGTGAAGTGTTGTCAATATTAACCAGTTGTGTTAGTGTGAAGTGTTGTCAATATTAACCAGTTGTGTTAGTGTGAAGTGGTGTCAATATTAACCAGTTGTGTTAGTGTGAAGTGGTGTCAATATTAACCAGTTGTGTTAGTGTGAAGTGGTGTCAATATTAACGAGTTGTGTGATTGTGAAGTGTTGTCAATATTAACCAGTTGTGTTAGTGTGAAGTGTTGTCAATATTAACCAGTTGTGTTAGTGTGAAGTGTTGTCAATATTAACCAGTTGTGTTAGTGTGAAGTGTTGTCAATATTAACCAGTTGTGTTAGTGTAAAGTGGTGTTAATATTAACCAGTTGTGTTAGTGTAAAGTGGTGTCAATATTAATGAGTTGTGTTAGTGTGAAGTGGTGTTAATATTAACGAGTTGAGTTAGTGTAAAGTGGTGTCAATATTAATGAGTTGTGTTAGTGTGAAGTGGTGTTAATATTAACAGAGTTGAGTTAAGTATGAAGTGTTCTCAATATTAACGAGTTGTGTTGAGTGTGAAGTGGTATTAATATTAACCAGTTGTGTTAGTGTGAAGTGTTGTCAATATTAACCAGTTGTATTGTTAGTGAAGTGGTGTTAATATTAACGAGTTGAGTTAGTATGAAGTGTTCTCAATATTAACGAGTTGTGTGAGTGTGAAGTGGTGTCAATATTAACGAGTTGTGTTAGTGTTAAGTGTTGTCAATATTAACGAGTTGTGTTAGTGTGAAGTGTTGTCAATATTAACCAGTTGTGTTAGTGTGAAGTGTTGTCAATATTAACCAGTTGTGTTAGTGTGAAGTGTTGTCAATATTAACCAGTTGTGTTGAGTGTGAAGTGGTGTCAATATTAACGCGAGTTGTGTTAGTGTGAAGTGTTGTCAATATTAACGAAATGTGTTAGTGTGAGAATGTTGTCAATATTAACCAGTTGTGTTAGTGTGAAGTGGTGTCAATATTAACCAGTTGTGTTGGTGTGAAGTGGTGTCGATATTAACGAGTCGTAAGTGTTAGTGTGAAATGGTGTCAATATTAACGAGTTGTGTGAGTGTGAAGTGGTATCAATTTTAACGATTTGTGTTAGTGTGAAGTGGTGTTAATATTAACAAGTTGTGTGGTTGTGAAGTGTTGTCAATATTAACCAGTTGTGTTAGTGTGAAGTGTTGTCAATATTAACGAGTTGTGTTAGTGTGAAGTGTTGTCAATATTAACGAGTTGTGTTAGTGTGAAGTGTTGTCAATATTAACGAGTTGTGTTAGTGTGAAGTGTTGTCAATATTAACGACTTGTGTGAGTGTGAAGTGGAGTCAATATTAACGAGTTGTATTAGTGTGAAGTGGTGTCAATATTAACGAGTTGGGTTAGGTGTGAAGGAAGGGTGTCAATACTTAACGACTTGTGGAGAGTGTAAAGAAGTGGAGTCAATATTAACGAGTTGCTATTAGTGTGAAAGTGTTGTCAATATTAACGAGTTGTGTTAGTGTGAAGTGGTGTCAATATTAACGACTTGTGTGTGTGAGGTATGTGGAAATGGAGTCAATATTAACGAGTTGTATTAGTGTGAAGTGGTGTCAATATTAACGAGTTGGGTTAGTGTGAAAGGGTGTCAATTTTAACGAGTTGTGTTAGTATGAAGTGGTGTCGATATTAACGAGTTGTGTTAGTGTAAAGTGGTGTCAGTATTAAGTGCTAAGTCGTAAGTAAGTATTGCAAGCGTTAGAAATGAAACGGTATCAATAATGATAAGACGTAAAAGTGTTAGTGCCAGAAATGGCATCCAAGTATTGATACGTCGTAAGTGTTAGTGAAATGGTGTCAGTATTAACAAGTCGTGTTAGTATGAAGTGGTGTCAATATTGATAGGTCGTAAGTGCTAGTGTGAAGTGGTGTCAATATTGATACGTCGTAAGTGTTAGTGTGAAATGGTGTCAATATTAACAAGTCGTGTTAGTATGAAGTGGTGTCAATATTGATACGTCGTAAGTGTTAGTGTGAAGTGGTGTCAGTATTAACAAGTCGTGTTAGTATCAAGTGGTGTCAATATTAACAAGTCGTAAGTGTTAGTGTGAAATGGTGTCAATATTAACAAGTCGTAAGTGTTAGTGTGAAATGGTGTCAATATTAATAAGTCATGTGTTGGTGTTGTAAGGAAGTGGTGTCAATATTGATGAAGTCGTAAGTGTTAGAGTGTGAAATGGTGTCGCAGTATTAACAAGTCGTAAGTGTTAGTGTGAAGTGGTGTCAGTATTAACGAGTTGTGTTAGTGTGAAGTGGTGTCAATATTAACGAGTTGTGTTAGTGTGAAGTGGTGTCAATATTAACGAGTTGTGTTAGTGTGAAGTGGTGTCAATATTAACGAGTAGTGTGAGTGTGAAGTGGTATCAATTTTAACGAGTTGTGTTAGTGTGAAGTGGTGTCAATATTAACGAGTTGTGTTAGTGTGAAGTGTTCTCAATATTAACGAGTTGTGTTAGTGTTATGTGTTGTCAATATTAACGAGTTGTGTGAGTGTGAAGTGGTGTCAATATTAACAAGTTGTGTTAGTGTGAAGTGTTGTCAATATTAACCAGTTGTGTTAGTGTGAAGTGTTGTCAATATTAACCAGTTGTGTTAGTGTGAAGTGTTGTCAATATTAACCAAGTGTGTGTTAGTGTGAAGTGGTGTCAATATTAACCAGTTGTGTTAGTGTGAAGTGGTGTCAATATTAACCAGTTGTGTTAGTGTGAAGTGGTGTCAATATTAACGAGTTGTGTGATTGTGAAGTGTTGTCAATATTAACCAGTTGTGTTAGTGTGAAGTGTTGTCAATATTAACCAGTTGTGTTAGTGTGAAGTGTTGTCAATATTAACCAGTTGTGTTGAGTGTGAAGTGGTGTTGTCAATATTAACCAGTTGTGTTAGTGTAAAGTGGTGTTAATATTAACCAGTTGTGTTAGTGTAAAGTGGTGTCAATATTAATGAGTTGTGTTAGTGTGAAGTGGTGTTAATATTAACGAGTTGAGTTAGTGTAAAGTGGTGTCAATATTAATGAGTTGTGTTAGTGTGAAGTGGTGTTAATATTAACGAGTTGAGTTAGTATGAAGTGTTCTCAATATTAACGAGTTGTGTTAGTGTGAAGTGGTGTTAATATTAACCAGTTGTGTTAGTGTGAAGTGTTGTCAATATTAACCAGTTGTGTTAGTGTGAAGTGGTGTTAATATTAACGAGTTGAGTTAGTATGAAGTGTTCTCAATATTAACGAGTTGTGTGAGTGTGAAGTGGTGTCAATATTAACGAGTTGTGTTAGTGTTAAGTGTTGTCAATATTAACCAGTTGTGTTAGTGTGAAGTGTTGTCAATATTAACCAGTTGTGTTAGTGTGAAGTGTTGTCAATATTAACCAGTTGTGTTAGTGTGAAGTGGTGTCAATATTAACGAGTTGTGTTAGTGTGAAGTGTTGTCAATATTAACGAGTTGTGTTAGTGTGAAGTGTTGTCAATATTAACCAGTTGTGTTAGTGTGAAGTGGTGTCAATATTAACCAGTTGTGTTAGTGTGAAGTGGTGTCGATATTAACGAGTCGTAAGTGTTAGTGTGAAATGGTGTCAATATTAACGAGTTGTGTGAGTGTGAAGTGGTATCAATTTTAACGATTTGTGTTAGTGTGAAGTGGTGTTAATATTAACAAGTTGTGTGATTGTGAAGTGTTGTCAATATTAACCAGTTGTGTTAGTGTGAAGTGTTGTCAATATTAACGAGTTGTGTTAGTGTGAAGTGTTGTCAATATTAACGAGTTGTGTTAGTGTGAAGTGTTGTCAATATTAACGAGTTGTGTTAGTGTGAAGTGTTGTCAATATTAACGACTTGTGTGAGTGTGAAGTGGAGTCAATATTAACGAGTTGTATTAGTGTGAAGTGGTGTCAATATTAACGAGTTGGGTTAGTGTGAAGGGGTGTCAATATTAACGACTTGTGTGAGTGTGAAGTGGAGTCAATATTAACGAGTTGTATTAGTGTGAAATGGTGTCAATATTAACGAGTTGTGTTAGTGTGAAGTGGTGTCAATATTAACGACTTGTGTGAGTGTGAAGTGGAGTCAATATTAACGAGTTGTATTAGTGTGAAGTGGTGTCAATATTAACGAGTTGGGTTAGTGTGAAAGGGTGTCAATTTTAACGAGTTGTGTTAGTATGAAGTGGTGTCGATATTAACGAGTTGTGTTAGTGTAAAGTGGTGTCAGTATTAACAAGTTGTAAATGTTAGTGTGAAATGGTGTCAATATTGATAAGTCGTAAGTGTTAGTGTGAAATGGTGTCAATATTAACGAGTTGTGTTAGTGTAAAGTGGTGTCAGTATTAACAAGTTGTAAATGTTAGTGTGAAATGGTGTCAATATTGATAAGTCGTAAGAAGTGTTAGTGTGAAATGGTGTCCAATATAATAAGTCAGTAAGGTGTTAGTGTGAAGTGGTGTCAATATTAACGAGTTGTGTTAGTGTGAAGTGGTGTCAGTATTAACAAGTTGTAAATGTTAGTGTGAAATGGTGTCAATATTGATAAGTCGTAAGTGTTAGTGTGAAATGGTGTCAATATTAATAAGTCGTAAGTGTTAGTGTGAAGTGGTGTCAATATTAACCGAGTTGTGTTGAGTGTGAAGTGTAATTGTCAGTATTAACAAGTTGTAAGTATGTTAGTGTGAAATGGTGTCAATATTGATAGAGTCGCAAGTGTTAGTGTGAAATGGTGTCAATATTAATAAGTCGTAAGTGTTAGTGTGAAGTGGTGTCAATATTAATAAGTCGTAAGTGTTAGTGTGAAGTGGTGTCAATATTAACCAGTTGTGTTAGTGTGAAGTGGTGTCAAGTATTAACAAGTTGTAAATGTTAGTGTGAAATGGTGTCATCATTGATAATTGATAAGTTGTGTTAGTGTGAAATGGTGTCAATATTAACCAGTTGTGTTAGTGTAAAGTGGTGTCAATATTAACAGTTGTAAATGTTAGTGTGAAATGAATTGTCAATATTGTAAGTAAGCCATTGTTAGTGTGAAATGGTGTCAATATTAATAAGTCGTAAGTGTTAGTGTGAAGTGGTGTCAATATTAACGAGTTGTGTTAGTGTGAAGTGGTGTCAGTATTAACAAGTTGTAAATGTTAGTGTGAAATGGTGTCAATATTGATAAGTCGTAAGTGTTAGTGTGAAATGGTAAATCGCCAATATTAAAAGTCGTGTGTTGAGTGTGAAGTGGTGTCAATATTAACGAGTTGTGTTAGTGTGAAGTGTTGTCAATATTAACAAGTTGTAAATGTTTAGTGTGAAATGGTGTCAATATTAATAAGTCGTTAGTGTTAGTGTGAAATGGTTGTCAATATTAATAAGTCGTAAGAATTATTAGTGTGAAGTGGTGTCAATATTAACGAGTTGTGTTGAGTGTGAAGTGGTGTCAATATTAACAGTTGTAAATGTTGAGTGTGAAATGGTGTCAATATTGATAGAGTCGTGATATGTTGAGTGGAAGAGTGGTGTCAATATTAATAAGTCTTGTAAGTTGTTGGTGTGAAGTGGTGTCAATATTAACGAGTTGTGTTAGTGTGAAGTGGTGTCAATATTAACAAGTTGTAAATGTTAGTGTGAAATGGTGTCAATATTGATAAGTCGTAAGTGTTAGTGTGAAATGGTGTCAATATTAATAAGGTGTAAGTGTTAGTGTGAAGTGGTGTCAATATTGCGAGTTGTGTTAGTGTGAAGTGGTGTCAATATTAACGAGTTGTATTAGTGTGAAGTGGTGTCAATATTAACGAGTTGTGTTAGTGTGAAGTGGTGTCAGTATTAACGAGTTTGGTTAGTGTGAAGTGGTGTCAATATTAACGTGTTGTGTTAGTGTGAAGTGGTGTCAATATTAACTAATCTCCATTAGTCTATAGTATATACAGTTTATCCACATGTTTATCCTTTATTTCGTATTCATATTTAGTTATACACGTGAGAGTTAACGATTGTATCACACACGTTCTGTACATAATTGGTTGTACACATTGGTGTGACAGTTAACGGTTGAATGACATACAATCTCTACATAACTGGTCATATATAGTGGTGTGACAGTTAACGGTTCATTCACATACAATATCTGTATATAATTGGTCATACACATTGGTGTGACAATTAATGATTGAATTTCTCACGATCTGTACAAAACCAGCCCTTAATATGTAAAGATATTTTACCTCACTAAAGAATATGTTAGAATGCAAAGTTATGTGCTTCCTCTTAAGGGCGTTTTTTTGATGCCCTAATCTTGAAGAAAACGTTATGCCCTCAGTGATTTATTCAGACATACAACACTAGAAACCTGGTATCGATACCTGTTGTTGGCACAGCACAGATAGCCCATTGTGTGTCTTTGGGCTTACTTAGAAAGAAAGAAATAAAACGTTATAGAGGATGTTGAGGATTTCTTACAGATACTTGCGTCTGTTAAATATCTTTATATTTGACAATGAACGTAAACGAATAAATAAATTTCATAGTATGTATACATTGTGATATATATATATATATATATAATATATATACACGTGTAATGGTACTATAACACAAACTCTACATATGACATATTTGTATATATAATAGTACTTTGTTATGTACAAAAACAAGCCGAAACAAAAATAAAGACAGCTCTGCAACAACTGAAAGGATCCACGTGGTACAGGCTATAATGTTGCATGTGTAATGTATCCTAGGTTTTGGACGTGACCGTAAAAGTAGGACCCACATTGTGGTGGGGATACACCGTCTATCAATATTAACCTCCATTCGCCAGTCTTACATAAAAAAAAAAAAAGAGTAGCAATAGAGATAGAAATAGAAATTAGAAGAGTGAGATGTGGGTGCTAAAGCCCATAACGTCCCTCATCTGTGTCACCCTTCACTGCCGGCAGACACTTGTGGCTAGGTGTTGTTAGTGTTAGTGTTTCCAAAGTAAAGTAGAAAAATATTAATTGAAATAAAAATAAGAATATGAAAATAAGGTCCTACCACTTGGGGGTAGGTAAGTTAAATAAACTTCCTCCTGAAATTAGCATTCAAGCCCTCTTTGTGGTAATAAGGCACTAAATAATAGCTCAGTAAGCGAATTATACTAGTATGAAGGGCCCCAACCAGTTACCTAAACAGCTAAACAGTAGTTTTTTGTTGATCGTTTCTACAGAGTAAAGTAAGACCGATCAAGTATATTGCTGTGTTCATACATGAATTATTAGAACATGATTTTATTACTTTGTGAATGTGGTTTATTCAAACTGTTTATAGTGCTGATAAAATATTTCTGAAATTGTCTAAATAGTTGCTAAGACTAAACTGGAAGTGCTAATTCTGTGTTTCAATCAAAACAGGATTGCTATGAGGGTAAAAGACATTTCAAAACACCCTACATATGCAAGGTATCCGAAAATTTCGGAAATATATGTGATTTGTATCTTTTCTTGGTTTCAGATATGTCACTAGCGGGAGAAGGTTCACTTAAACTTGCTTTCATCCAGACTTATTTCTAATTGCATGCCATTAAAGCACGCGGAACACATTCTGTTCAATTAGTTAAAGTGCCTGTGACTATTAACTAATTTTTTGACGATCTATAATATACTCTACAACATTATAAAAGCCCAGTCCTAAGCCTTTCGACTTGCCCTTGTATAGGTTTAGTGATAAGAGGTAGAATTCGTCTGAAACCAGTATAACACAATGACAACTAATAAATAGAATAAGAAACTGGGTTTCTCATTATTTTTTAAAAGCTGTTACTACTTTGATTTTAATGTGGTTTGACGAATAAAATATTTTTGTTTTATCCTACTTTTAGTGCATGGTAACAGCACTGAGACGCTAGGTGGCTGCTCTGTTTCCCGTGATGCTCTGATGACCATCTTTGTAACACTAATTATGATGGTAACCACATGGTATACGCCTTGAAGATGAAGGTTTTCCTTTCCAAGCTTACTCCAAACTAGCACTTAGTGCTAATGGTGTTTTTTACGTACAGGCTAATTTCTCCAGTTGTGTAAGTGGCTTTGTCATCAAGAAAGATAGCAAGAGTTGTAATTTATTAAATTATAGAATCATTTAAAATATTATCATGTTTATCAAAACCAATAGGAACTGTCAATAATAAAAGATAAACGTACACACATATATATATATGTAAATATATTATATCCATTCTTTTCACCTGCGATCTAAACCAAACGCTAGTGTCATTATTTTTACCATTTTTGACATAAAATTCTCGATATTAAAACTTACCTAGTTCTTAGTTCCAAGCATTTGATGAAACCCAAGCTTTTGGAAAATCTAAACAATTTATCAAGAAATTAAAATAAGTGAAACTGCATTAAACTCGTATTTACAACAAAACGAAGCGGTTCATGGGTTTCACATAAGTGTATATTTAGAAATCTTCTTTCTTTATAAGATAAAACATGAAATATTCTTCACCTGGTTATATGTTATCCTTTGTTACGCTACTTAATATTATACGAGAGGTGTTGTATAAGTATATTTAAACAAAATAACATGTAAAATATAATTATTAAAATAAACTTACGGTATACATTAAATAATTCGGCTTCCTTCTAACAAATAATCATTTTATTTACTCAGCTGTTCTCAAGTGTATTGTCTCTTCTACATAAAGTGAAGTAAGAATTACTGAAAACACATAACTTCTTACATAGTTATTGTTAGACCATAATCTATTAAACAGCATCAACTTACGCTTCGATATAAGACTTGAAAATACATAACTTCTTACGTAGCCGTAGTTAGACGTTATTCTATTAAACAGCAACAACTTACGCTTCGATATAAGACTCGAAAATACATAACTTCTTACGTAGCCGTTGTTAGACGTTATTCTATTAAACAGCATCAACTACGCTTCGATATAAGACTTGAAAATACATAACTTCTTACGTAGCCGTTGTTAGACGTTATTCTATTAAACAGCATCAACTTACGCTTCGATATAAGACTCGAAAATACATAACTTCTTACATAGCCATTGTTAGACGTTATTCTATTAAACAGCATCAACTTACGCTTCGATATAAGACTTGAAAATACATAACTTCTTACATAGCCGTTGTTAGACGTTATTCTATTAAACAGAATCAACTTACGCTTCGATATAAGACTTGAAAATACATAACGTCTTACATAGTTATTGTTAGACGTTATTCTATTAAACAGCATCAACTTACGCTTCGATTTAAGACTTGAAAATACATAACTTTTTACGTAGCCGTTATTAGACGTTATTCTATTAAACAGCATCAACTACGCTTCGATATAAGACTTGAAAATACATAACTTCTTACGTAGCCGTTGTTAGACGTTATTCTGTTAAACAGCATCAACTACGCTTTGATATAAGACTTGAAAATACATAACTTCTTACGTAGCCGTTGTTAGACGTTATTCTATTAAACAGAATCAACTTACGCTTCGATATAAGACTTGAAAATACATAACGTCTTACATAGTTATTGTTAGACGTTATTCTATTAAACAGCATCAACTTACGCTTCGATATAAGACTTGAAAATACATAACGTTTTATATAACCATTGTTAGACGTTATTCTATTAAACAGCTTCAACTTATGATTGGATATAAGACTTTAAAATACTTGACTTGTTAGACTTTATCCTATTAAACAGCTCATAATTAGGCTTGCATATAAGACTCGAAAAGACACAACTTCTTACGTAGCCGTTTTTAGACGTTATTCTATTAAACAGAATCAACTTACGCTTCGATATAAGACTTGAAAATACATAACGTCTTACATAGTTATTGTTAGACGTTATTCTATTAAACAGCATCAACTTACGCTTCGATTTAAGACTTGAAAATACATAACTTCTCACATAGTCATTGTTAGACGTTATTCTATTAAACAGCATCAACTTACGCTTCGATATAAGACTTGAAAATACATAACGTCTTACCTAGTTATTGTTAGACGTTATTCTATTAAACAGAATCAACTTACGCTTCGATATAAGACTTGAAAATACATAACGTTTTACATAAGTATTGTTAGACGTTATTCTATTAAACAGCATCAACTTACGCTTCGATTTAAGACTTGAAAATACATAACTTCTCACATAGCCATTGTTAGACGTTATTCTATTAAACAGCATCAACTTACGCTTCGATATAAGACTTGAAAATACGTAACTTCTTACATAACCATTGTTAGACGTTATTCTATTAAACAGCATCAACTTACGCTTCGATATAAGACTTAAAAATACATAACGTCTTACATAGTCATTGTTAGACGTTATTCTATTAAACAGCATCAACTTACGCTTCGATATAAGACTTGAAAATACATAGCGTCTTACATAGTTATTGTTAGACGTTATTCTATTAAGCAGCATCAACTTACGCTTCGATATAAGACTTGAAAATACATAACGTCTTACATAGTTATTGTTAGACGTTATTCTATTAAACAGCATCAACTTACGCTTCGATATAAGACTTGAAAATACATAACGTTTTACATAACCATTGTTAGACGTTATTCTACTAAACAGCATCAACTTAGCTTCGATATAAGAATTTAAAATACATAACTTCTTACATAGCCATTGTTAGACGTTATTCTATTAAACAGCTTCAACTTATGATTGGATATAAGACTTTAAAATACTTGACTTGTTAGACTTTATCCTATTAAACAGCTCATAATTAGGCTTGCATATAAGACTTTAAAATACTTGACTTGTTAGACTTTATCCTATTAAACAGCTCATAATTAGGCTTGCATATAAGACTCGAAAAGACACAACTTCTTACGTAGCCGTTTTTAGACGTTATTCTATTAAACAGAATCAACTTACGCTTCGATATAAGACTTGAAAATACATAACGTCTTACATAGTTATTGTTAGACGTTATTCTATTAAACAGCATCAACTTACGCTTTGATTTAAGACTTGAAAATACATAACTTCTCACATAGTCATTGTTAGACGTTATTCTATTAAACAGCATCAACTTACGCTTCGATATAAGACTTGAAAATACATAACGTCTTACCTAGTTATTGTTAGACGTTATTCTATTAAACAGAATCAACTTACGCTTCGATATAAGACTTGAAAATACATAACGTCTTACATAAGTATTGTTAGACGTTATTCTATTAAACAGCATCAACTTACGCTTCGATTTAAGACTTGAAAATACATAACGTTTTACATAAGTATTGTTAGACGTTATTCTATTAAACAGCATCAACTTACGCTTCGATTTAAGACTTGAAAATACATAACTTCTCACATAGCCATTGTTAGACGTTATTCTATTAAACAGCATCAACTTACGCTTCGATATAAGACTTGAAAATACGTAACTTCTTACATAACCATTGTTAGACGTTATTCTATTAAACAGCATCAACTTACGCTTCGATATAAGACTTAAAATACATAACGTCTTACATAGTCATTGTTAGACGTTATTCTATTAAACAGCATCAACTTACGCTTCGATATAAGACTTGAAAATACATAGCGTCTTACATAGTTATTGTTAGACGTTATTCTGTTAAACAGCATCAACTTACGCTTCGATATAAGACTTGAAAATACATAACGTCTTACATAGTTATTGTTAGACGTTATTCTATTAAACAGCATCAACTTACGCTTCGATATAAGACTTGAAAATACATAACGTTTTACATAACCATTGTTAGACGTTATTCTATTAAACAGCATCAACTTAGCTTCGATATAAGAATTTAAAATACATAACTTCTTACATAGCCATTGTTAGACGTTATTCTATTAAACAGCTTCAACTTATGATTGGATATAAGACTTTAAAATACTTGACTTGTTAGACTTTATCCTATTAAACAGCTCATAATTAGGCTTGCATATAAGACTCGAAAAGACACAACTTCTTACGTAGCCGTTTTTAGACGTTATTCTATTAAACAGAATCAACTTACGCTTCGATATAAGACTTGAAAATACATAACGTCTTACATAGTTATTGTTAGACGTTATTCTATTAAACAGCATCAACTTACGCTTCGATTTAAGACTTGAAAATACATAACTTCTCACATAGTCATTGTTAGACGTTATTCTATTAAACAGCATCAACTTACGCTTCGATATAAGACTTGAAAATACATAACGTCTTACCTAGTTATTGTTAGACGTTATTCTAATAAACAGAATCAACTTACGCTTCGATATAAGACTTGAAAATACATAACGTCTTACATAAGTATTGTTAGACGTTATTCTATTAAACAGCATCAACTTACGCTTCGATTTAAGACTTGAAAATACATAACGTTTTACATAAGTATTGTTAGACGTTATTCTATTAAACAGCATCAACTTACGCTTCGATTTAAGACTTGAAAATACGTAACTTCTCACATAGCCATTGTTAGACGTTATTCTATTAAACAGCATCAACTTACGCTTCGATATAAGACTTGAAAATACGTAACGTCTTACATAACCATTGTTAGACGTTATTCTATTAAAACAGCATCAACTTACGCTTCGATATAAGACTTAAAATACATAACGTCTTACATAGTCATTGTTAGACGTTATTCTATTAAACAGCATCAACTTACGCTTCGATATAAGACTTGAAAATACATAGCGTCTTACATAGTTATTGTTAGACGTTATTCTATTAAACAGCATCAACTTACGCTTCGATATAAGACTTGAAAATACATAACGTTTTACATAACCATTGTTAGACGTTATTCTATTAAACAGCATCAACTTAGCTTCGATATAAGAATTTAAAATACATAACTTCTTACATAGCCATTGTTAGACGTTATTCTATTAAACAGCTTCAACTTATGATTGGATATAAGACTTTAAAATACTTGACTTGTTAGACTTTATCCTATTAAACAGCTCATAATTAGGCTTGCATATAAGACTCGAAAAGACACAACTTCTTACATAGCTGTTGTTTGACTTTATTTATTAAACAGTTTTAACTTAGGTTTCGATATAAACCTTGAAAATACCTAACTTCTCACATAGCCACTGTTAAACTTTAATATATTAAACAGCTTGAACTCAGGCTTGGTTATAAGACTTGAAAATACTTAACTTCTCACACAGCCACTGTTAAACTTTAATATATTAAACAGCTTGAACTCAGGCTTGGTTATAAGACTTGAAAATACCTAACTTCTCACATAGCCACTGTTAAACTTTAATATATTAAACAGCTTGAACTCAGGCTTGGTTATAAGACTTGAAAATACCTAACTTCTCACACAGTCATTGTTGGACATCAGTCTTGGTTATAAGACTTGAAAATACATTGCGTCTTACATTGGAATTAAACAATTACATTAAACAACTTGAATCTGGACGAGGACATAAGCTTGTATTTCGTTAATAATTTAAAATGTTTAAAAACATTTACTTTTATATATTAATTTTTATTTATTCTGATAATAAATTATGTAAATAATGAATTTATGTAAAATAATTTTAAACTGAATAAATTTGTTCGATGTTGTAATAGTAGGGTATAAAATTAAATATCTCGTATATCTCCCCAACCAGGAGAATACAAATTTCTCTAAACAATCACATTAAAGTGAGGAAAATATACATCTCTGTACACACTTGGAAGCTTCGAGCTCAAACAGCAAAATCTGTTTATTCAGAGCAGAAATCTTGATACAAACGTTACAGATCAATCATTTATTACTATTTTGATATTTACCAACAGTTTTGTGGACGATACAGTTGTTTGTAATTAAGCCCAAAGTGAATATGTAATCCTAGAAGCATTTGTTTGAACTTTTTACAACGTTTTCAAAGTACTAATGTTGGTAGACTCACGTTCTTGTGGGACATCAATAGATACGACAGTCTTACTTTGTCTGAACTCTAGGTAAGTCCGTATCTTTATAAGGATGTTTTTACTCACAGTATTTCGTATCTTAGTTCGTAGTAAATCTCTCTCAGGACCTTAATATCCATGGCCGTTATTAACTCGGTATGGATATTTGGAACAATCTGTAGGGAATAGTGTAAGAAACTGAAGAAATGGTTCTGGTATACATAAATATGTTTCGCCACAAACATTCTGTTTCTGAAAATGATAGTAGAGGGCGCCACTATAACACTTGAGGAGCAGATGATGAATTTTAGCAATAAACTCTTATCTTCAGAACCCCCCTCCCACGTAACCAGTATTCAGCACAGAGAACAGAAATTAAATGTTGAAGACTGTTGAGTGGGGGGGGGGAATTAGAGGTGATGTGGTGTAGCTGATGAGTACTGGTTCAGGGGAGAAGATCAGGGGTAACTGGTGGTCAGACGTGGTGTAACTAATGAGAACTGATTCAAAGGGAAGAAATTAGGGGTAACTGGTGGTCAGATGTGGTGTAACTCATGAAAACTGATTCAAAGGGAAGAAATTAGGGGTAACTGGTGGTCAGACGTGGTGTAACTAATAAGAACTGATTTAAAGGGAAGAAATTAGGGGTAACTGTTGGTCAGACATGGTGTAACTAATGAGAACTGATTCAAAGGGAAGAAATTAGGGGTAACTGGTGGTCAGACGTGGTGTAACTAATGAGAACTGATTCAAAGGGAAGAAATTAGGGGTAACTGGTGGTCAGACGTGGTGTAACTCATGAAAACTGATTCAAAGGGAAGAAATTAGGGGTAACTGGTGATCAGACGTGGTGTAACTAATGAAAACTGATTCAAAGGGAAGAAATTAGGAAGAATAATAGCCAAGCATGACTTTCCACAAAACCGTATTTTACAGTTTCCTCACAAATCCTTCCAAGTACTCGTATTGACTTCATAACCATCCCCCATTTCAATACCCATTGTTAAAAGAAGTAAGGGTATTGATATGACAGACTTTCGGTATGACATTCTGAAATTGTTATTAGTTATTTTGTAAAGTCTGAAGCTGCACTTAACATCTGATACAACAACGTCACTAGTTAGAGTGTGTGATGTCATCCCAATAATAAACTCTTTATCGAATATGTTCTTTATAAACTAGACTCAGGAGAAGACGAGAAAACATTTTATATAAAAAATACAAATGGTTTTTGCATATGTCTAATTCCTCATAAAAGACATAATTTTGAAAATATTAATAACGGTAAAGCCATTCAATACGCAGCTTGTAGGCTTAGTGTCTGTAAGAATTTGTCCAACAAAAAATGGAACTAATTTGATTTTATATGTACATTAGATGTACAAACTGTTGTAAAACTGTATGAAATTGATCAGAATCCACCGAAATATTAATGTTGCTATTAGTAAGATTACTAGTTTGGGTGTTGTTATTTACTTACAATATTCTATTATAAATTCTGACTTTTTGAACGTTTTCTGATAGCATTTAAATAAACATTTTCGATATATCGAAGTATAAATTTAAATCTGAGGACTGAACCTTCATTACAATATTCAGTTTCTCTTAAAATTTACGACGCTACTAAAGTATGTTTGTCTTGATAGTGAAACCTTTGTGTTTTTGTTGCTAAAACGTCTGTTTATTGTAAAACTATCGAGATGGTAACAGTGTATATCATAATTACAGTATGTTAATGTTTTGTAAATAGCTATATGATACTGTACTGCCTGTGTGTTTATAAAACAATGTATGTGTTAGCCAACACGTACGGTCCGATATCTGCAAAATATTATTTGGTATTTATTATAACAAGCTGCTTTATCAGTTAAAAATCAGATTACGTTTTACTGGTTTGTACATAAATTGAATAAAACAGATTTAATTAATTATTGTCATTAGACTGGAATTATTCATTTTGCTCTTTTGAATAAACTAAGAGATTTACTGCTCTATGGTTAGTGGTACTAGTATTACTAATTAATGAGTTATAGCTCTGTATAAAGTTTTACTGGTTTGTACATAAATTGAATAAAACAGATTTAATTAATTATTGTAATTAGACTGGAATTATTCATTTTGCTCTTTTGAATAAACTAAGAGATTTTCTGCTCTATGGTTAGTGGTACTAGTATTACTAATTAATGAGTTATAGCTCTGTATAACCGAGGAAGTAAGACTCGAAGCAACAGTGACTGATATCCGAAAATAAGGATCAAACTTCTAGAATAATTTATACTTTAAAATGTACACATATTAAAGTGACTGTATATAAAGTCTATAGTCAGGTTTTTATGTTGTCAAACACAAAACTGCAAAATGATTTAAAGGGGGTATCGAAACCCAGTTTTTGGCATCATAAGCACAAAATACCTGTATTTATTTTAATTTTATCATTAACTTAACATTTAGGGCACTGTGTTTTGTAACCACCTCTAAGCTAACTGCTGGAACATTTAAATCTGTGTGATTTGTGTTAAACAGGTTTGTAACAATTTCTTGTTCCGGTATTATTATTCTAAATTAATTAATAGGTTGAACAACCACCAAGTTTTTTGTGTTTTTATTATTATTTAAAGATTGTTTGGTTGGTTATTTGAAGAAAGCAGCGAGGCTATCTGCGCTTCATTTAAAGGTAAACGTTTCGAATCAGCGCGTTTCGTCAAAATACCACACCTTATATTCTGTGAACGTTGTGAACTTAACAATTCAACTTTTTAAAATATTTTAATAATAGAACGTGTTCTAACTGTATGTTTGTTTCCATTTCCATTGTAAACACATATTGAGTTAGTCACGAATTATCGGATAAACTGTTGAGAAATGTGTCTTTAGCATCGCCCCAAGAGAGTTTTCGATATCAACAGTTAGGAAATACAAACACTGGATATTAGCATTCAGGATATGCAAAACACTGGATATCAACAACTAAGATATACAGACATTGGATATCAACAGTTAGGAAATACAAACACTGGATATTAGCATTCAGGATATGCAAACACTGGATATCAACAACTAAGATATACAGACATTGGATATCAACAGTTAGGAAATACAAACACTGGATATTAGCATTTTGGATATGCAAACACTGGATATCAAAAGTTAAGATATACAGACATTGGATACCAACTGTTAGGAAATACAAACACTGGATATTAGCATTTAGGATATGCAAACACTGGATATCAACAACTAAGATATACAGACATTGGATATCAACAGTTAGGAAATACAAACACTGGATATTAGCATTTAGGATAATGCAAACACTGATATCAACAGCTAAGATATACAGACATTGGATATCAACAGTTAGGAAATACAAACACTGGATATATATATATAGGTGACAGTTCAACTATAAATTGTATTTTAAACAACTATCAGTATACTGTTATAAATTCTTATTGTTTGTATCACTAAACTAGAAACACATTCTGTCGAAATAATTGTTTAAATTTGTTTTCATTTTCTTAAAATAAATTATTTTAAACTATCTGAATAAAAAATACATCTCAAATAAACAGTAAGCTTTTAGTGGAAGACCTCTGTAAACAGAATATTACACAGTGAATATAGAACAAGTGTTCTAATGACTCTAATAGCAGAAGCTATCACTTATTTAACATTAACAGTAGGGGACTTAATTAGGAGAAATTTGTTTGTAATGCACTTTCGCATTAGCTTGAGACGCGTATAAAACTTATCTAGGTGCACATTAAAAAACGAATTCATGGGGAACTTCTGTTTAATTCATGCGTTATTACCGAGTTCCGTCTCTGTGGTACTACTACCACTAGTATATACCGTATTGTTACTGTTTTCTTACTTATTAGAATTCGTTATAAATTATCACATATAATCTAATACGTATAGTACTAAAATGAAATAAAATCTCCAATATTTCAGGGACGTTGACAAAATTACGTTATTTCAGTGACGTAGGTATTCGAGAAGGCAGTGGGGTCAAAGGCCTCCCCTTTAGCGTTGTGATAAAAACAATGTGAAATTTAAAGACCTTGAAGTCGCCCCTTACATCAGCTAAAAACATTTGGTAGTTCTAACCAATAAAACCTATAGCTACGTTACTGTGTCGATTAGATTTTTAAATGTACTTAATATACGGCAACTTTAAAATACGTCATACATAATTTGTTTCAAAACAAGCTTTAGGCAAACAAAGTTATTAATTACCTTACGTTAATAAGGAAAAATATAATCGAAATATCGACTTCAAACTGAAAATAATGTAATGACATGTCACCATGGTAACGTTATTCTCATAAGCCCAAAAGTACAAACCTATGGGAACAACTACAGTCCGTTTGTTTCCTTAAACATCTGTTAATTTGATGTTCTCGTAAATGTTTAACTAAATTATCTATAAAAAATAGTTCGAAAAAAGTTAAAGTTTTCAAGACATTGAATGGAAATATCTGTAGTGAAAAAGTCAAATATTAGTTTTGTTAGTAATAGTAAAAATACCTACAGTACACTATGAATACCTACAGTACATTATGAATACCTACAGTACATTGTAAATACCTACAGTACATTATTAATACCTACAGTACACTATGAATACCAACAAAACAATGTGAATACCTATAGTACACTATCAATAACTACAGTACATTATCAATACCTACAGTACATTGTGAATACCTACAGTACACTATGAATATCTACAGTACATTGTGAATACCTACAGTACACTATGAATATCTACGGTACATTGTGAATACCTACAGTACACTATCAGTACCTATAGTACATTATCAATACCTACAGTACATTGTGAATACCTAAAGTACATTATGAATACCTACAGAACACTATGATACCTACAGTGCATTATGAATAGCAACAGAACACCATGAATACCTACGGTACATTATGAATACCTACCTAAGTACATTATGAATACCTATGCTACATTATGATATGCCTACGGTACACTATCAATAATACCTACAGTACATTATGAATACCTACGGTACACTTATGAATACCTACAGAACATTATGAATACCTACAGTACACTATCAATACCTACAGTACATTATGAATACTCTAAGTTACATTATGAATACCTACAGAATAATATGAATACCTACAGTACACTATCAATACCTACAGTTTACATTATGAATATCTTACAGTACATTATGAATACCTACAGTACACTATCAAGTACCTACAGTACACTATCAATACCTACAGTACAATATGAATATCTACAGTACATTATTAATACCTACAGTACACTACTACTCACCACAGTACAGTACA
Organism: Tachypleus tridentatus; assembly: GCF_004210375.1. Lineage (NCBI taxonomy): Eukaryota > Metazoa > Arthropoda > Merostomata > Xiphosura > Limulidae > Tachypleus > Tachypleus tridentatus. The sequence continues at coordinate 136,758,857 of NC_134836.1, read as the reverse complement.
CTATCAATACCTACAGTACAATATGAATACCTATATACACATTATAGAACACAGGTCCCTCAATGTTGAAGCAATAGAAAAAAAACTAGTTAATAACACACACCGCTAACTCTTGAGCTACTATTATACAAACTGAAACTACGATTGACTGTCACTTAACAATTCTCTCAGTAACGAAGTGACGAGGACTTCGGAGACAGGTTTCAATCCTGTTACCTGCAGATTGCGAGTCGAGTGTCCTGAACAGGTTTCAATCCTGTTACCTGTAGATTGCCAGTCGAGTGTCCTGAACGGGTTTCAATACTGTTACCTGCAGATTGTGAGTCTAGTGTCCCAAACAGGTTTCAATCCTGTTACCTGCAGATTGTGAGTCTAGTGTCCCAAACAGGTTTCAATCCTGTTACCTGCAGATTGTGAGAGTCTAGTGTCCTGAACAGGTTTCAATCCTGTTACCTGCAGATTGCCAGTCGAGTGTCCTGAACGGGTTTCAATACTGTTACCTGCAGATTTCGAGTCGAGTGTCCTAAACAGGTTTCAATACTGTTATCTGCAGATTGCGAGTCGAGTGTCCCAAACAGGTTTCAATCCTGTTACCTGCAGATTGTGAGTCTAGTGTCCCAAACAGGTTTCAATCCTGTTACCTGCAGATTGTGAGTCTAGTGTCCTGAACAGGTTTCAATCCTGTTACCTGCAGATTGCGAGTCGAGTATCCTAACTGCCAGGCATTTTACTCTCGTCAACAGTGAAGAGAATACAGGAAACATTCCGGAACCAGAATCTTGATATCTTTTAAACAATTGTTTAAAAAGGCGAATTAAATATGATATAAAAATTACTGAAAATTCACAGTTTCAAGTGTGACGTCAGACAAACAGGTTTCAACTCGTTCAGTGTTGTGCTTTTTAACTTAAAACTAGTAAACAACAACTAAAGACTACAATATTAATAATGCTGGTTTCATAAAACACTTTAGAATAACGCGATACGAGTTAGTTGTCAGCATGAACTTTCAAAATCACCAGCATAATGTGACAGGGTATATGTCGTTAAATATATTGTTACCCATCAGCATAACGTGACAGAGTATATGTCGTTAAATATATTGTTACCCATCAGCATAACGTGACAGAGTATATGTCGTTAAATATATTGTTACCCATCAGCATAATGTGACAGAGTATATGTCATTAAATATATTGTTAATTACCAGGATAATGTGACAGGGTATATGTTATTAAATATAGTGTTAATCACCAGGATAATGTGACAGGGTATATGTCGTTAAATATATTGTTAATCACCAGGGATAATGTGACAGGGGTATATGTCATTAAATATAGTGTTAATCACCAGGATAATGTGACAGGGTATAGGTCATTAAATATATTGTTAACCCATCAGCATAACGTGACAGAGTATATGTCGTTAAATATATTGTTACCCATCAGCATAACGTGACAGGGTATATGTTATTAAATATGGTTGTTAATCACCAGCATAATGTGACAGGGTATATGTT